>NW_024081247.1:368578-381078 GCF_003009895.1 Hyaena hyaena | reverse complement strand
TAAAAATCTGTATGTCTAGAGTAGTTCCAATAGAAAATACATACTAGATGACTTTGTCATTACAAACACATAAAACCCAGAATTATCATAAAGTGACATTTCCATCTTTTTTACATTGAAAAAAGTTGGTGATGTCAATCTATTGACTATTTGAGGATTTCTAATCAGGTACTAAGGAAATTAGACAGTAGGAAATCAGTAGCCTGACTCCACATGTGTCTTTCAAATCACTGTGATCACTTCAGTAACGTCCCTCACTCGTAAAGAGAACGGAAGTGAGTGGAGATGATCTGGACAAAAGCTTGAAGGTGTGAAAGTGATGCTGTGGCCCATGTCTTGGCTGACTTTCTGACCCAGCATTTTCTCAATGCTGATAAACACGGATAGGTTACAATGAAATCACGTGGGCTATTTTCTTAGTGCGTATCAAATGGAGAGTTTTACGTATGGATTAATGGTTACATGTAAAGAATGGGGCGGGGCGCCTGGGTGGCTCAGTCAGTTAAGCGTCTGACTTAGGCTCAGGTCATAATCTCACGGTTTGTGGGTTCGAGCTCCACAGTTGGGCTCTGTGCTGACAGCTCAGAGCTTGGAGCCTGCTTCAGATTCTGTATCTCCCTCTCTCTCTGACCCTCCCCTGCTCATGCTCTCTCAGAAATACATAAAAAACATTAAAAAATTTTTTAAAAAAGAATGGGGCTTTTTCCCTCTAATATTTAACAAACTTTTTTTTCAATATGCAATAAGATATTAATACTTAAAGCAATGTTGTTCTGCACCCAGCATCTTCTTCCCTATAAGAATTGAGCTTAGTAGTAGCCTTTCGGATTCTGCTGCTTCTTCAGGGAAAGCATGTAGCAAGATTCTACATACTATCTGTGGAGGTATTTATGTAATAGATTGTTCTGTGCAACTCCTGACACACCACAAAAGAAAAACCTCAGCCACAGATGCCAGCTTTCTGACAATGCCAATTCCTGACCTAAGGGGTCAGTCACACCACAAACTTTCGATTAGAAGGATAAAAACTGTGAGGTGTAAATTAGGATCATCCCAGCACAAGAGTCAGAGATAAGAAAAAGGAAAGGAGAAAGAGAAGAGGGAGAAAGCTGGTGCACAATGCATCCAAGCAGGATTATTTTTCATTCTCAGAGCTATCCAAATACAATTATGGAGAAAACTGAAGAGCAAACTTCAAACGTAGCTGGTAGGAAAACACTGTTTGAAGGAAGTTGCCTCCCTGCTCTGAATTGGAGAGTCTTGACAGCAAATGCTTGCTGGGCATCATGATTTAATAATTACAGTTGAAAGGGTTAGTTAAGAATGACTGACTGACATCATGAAACAAATGAAAGATGACGAGGGTGGATTTTGAGCTCCAATTCCCCCATGCCAGGCAAGTGTTCGACACGGTCTCTGCCTGGGTGTGCCTGGGACCTCGTCTTTCGGACTGTCATATTCTAGTCATTCATTTATCCTCTTCGGCATCTCATTGTTACCCTGCACTGAGTCAAGATGGGGCCACAGTGGATTCTTTTATAAATGTTTTGCTTTTAATTGTTGCCCAGAACCCTGTCCCTCTGTAACGGCCTGCAGTAGGCAGGCTCCCTTTTAACTGTATCTCCCCAGCTGAAATAATATGTTACTAGTTTGCTTCTGCACAAATGTGTCAGGCAAAACCTTTACATTTTTTACATTAATAATAATGTAAAAATAAAACAAATTTACATTACAGTGGGAGTGTGCATTACATAAAATATTCTGACATTTTGGCAGAAAGACAACAACTTGTAAAATGGGGCTGGGGGTGGAGGGGGTGGCACATGGAAATGAACCACTCTGTATAAAACGTTGATTCTGTGTTATCCTATTAGATAATCCTTAGTGTCTCATGTCCACTCTAAGGGAATTAAACTTGAGATAACGAAGAGAAGTGCTAGGAGGCAGCATCTATAGAACATATATATTTTCAGGGAAATCTTTAGATACAATTTTGTCTCTACACATGACTTACAAAGATTAACACATACACTAATAAAATGTAAGAAAACATGCATTAAAGTTGGTTAAAGATTAGACAGAAGGAAAATAGAGTAAATAATCAGATGCGCCAAAGAGAGAAGTCAGTGCAAAATACAAAGAGTGAAGTCAGTTAAGTTATAAATATTTGCAAGTAATGACTGCAAAGTAGTCTCTGAGCTTTCTAGTAGCCCACATAGAAAGGCAACCATTGCAATAGTTTGGTTCTAATAGTTCTAATCCTGGACATGACTATTTAGAGGAATATACACCATTTTATTCAGTGAACATTCAAATATAATTGTTTTATGTTCGACTCTGTATACCCAGTGCTAGGCATACTCTATCCCTGGCAGAAGAGGAAAAGCTTAAACATTCATTGCATGAAAAGATGAACACACATCCTAGGTCAAAATCTGGCAATAGTGAAACTATAACTTCCTACTATCTCCTTGAAATTCTTTAGCAGAATTCACTGTTTGTGATCACATTGACTTTCACCTATCTATGGTCATAACCAATTCAGAATGGTTCACATCTAGACCTTTGAAGACCTTCTTCATTGGTTTGCTAAATATGATTGTTTGTACTCAGTATTATGCAGTAACTGCTTGAGGCTTAAATTCCTCAAATCTTATTATTCCAAGTATAAATTTTAGTGTTTTAATATATTATTGTATATGTTACAATATCCATTTAGCAGATCCTTATTTTTAAGGTTCACTCTTCATAAGCATAAGACTACAAGATGCAAAGAAAACAGTGAAATACCATTTATAGTGTGTGTGTGTGTGTGTGTGTGTGCGCTTGTATCTTAGAGTTATGAATTCATAATCTCATTCACATGTAAAATGTATACGGTCATGATATGAATAACAGTGTGGAAGAGGAGGAAACAGGTCAGAAATACTGAGAAGGAAAAAAAACAAATAAAAAAGAAATGTATTGTTTAAGCCATTTAGAGTGGTACTTTGTGTCTGATTCTTTATCAAAAGCACAAAGCAGTTTCTGAATATGAGCATAATTGCATGTGCCTCTTTATTTGCAATAATTTTATTTTGGTATTTCAAATTGAAATCACCCATTAAGATATTATTTTAGTTGCTGAATGTACTAAATCATTGGAAACAAACCATGTAAGGGGATAGGCATGCTTCCGAAGAAATCTGTTCTGAGTAAGACAAGTGTACTTCATTTTAACAAGGCATTCATAAGTCCATTGCTGGATTCCAAAACATTTCCACTGTGCTGCATTCACACAACTAGTCTATAAATGTACCAATTTAGTTCTGGCACATCAAGCATAAATTTCACTTTGAAAGTCTCACTTGACTGAGTTTTACAGGTGTCCATATTGTTCTATGATAAAAGGTGACATTTGGGCCATCCTGGATAAGGTTATGCTGGATTGTCAAAATGTTCACAATTTCCTTTTGTTCTGGTTCAGTTTTGGTGTCTAGATCATCTTTCACCTGTTAGCGCTTTCATTTCACCATCATTCCTGTAGATTAGTATATTTCACAGATAGTGTGTTAGCTGGATATATTTCATCCAGACTGTATACATTGTGCCTAACCAACATGTCATAGCATTAGACCTGGCTTAGAGGTCACTTTTACAACCCATGAGGAAAATAAACCATGGGAGCTCAGTAGCACACACATCCATGATCAGCAGTAGTCTTCTTCTCTGATAGCTATTCCACCTTATGAAAGAGCACATGCGGAGTATTTAAGAGAAAAGAGAATAACTTCCTAACCAGCCAGATCAGCCAAATAAACTCTGGTGATTGCCGGAGTGAGAGATCACATCCGGGCTGACCTCATGTCCAGTCATGAGTTATATCAGTATTTCTAGAATGTTAAATTGAGGGAAAAAAAGATCAGGAAGGAGCAAAAGATAGCATGAGGGTGACTATATGATTTATTACTAAGACTAGAACAATTATGATCATAAAAGAGGGTGATACAATTATACTGGGAAAACAAACATACACCAGAACTTTCCTAGGAAAACTGGAGTGCATGATGCCCCTGGACAGCACCAGGCCAGTAACTTCCTTCAAAAGGCTTATATCTTAATATAGGAAGCCTGACCAAAAAAAGATGTATAGTCCTTATAAATCAATAAACCATGAGAAATATAAGTTTAGGACTGTACTCAGGAGCAGGAAAGTCAGTATGATTAGTAATATTTGGAGAAATAGTTTCAGCTGCCTATAACTGAAGAGTGAACTAATTTAGAATCGGAAACTCGTATCAATGCAAATGAAGAGGTAAACAAAGTGAAAGTAGATAATGTTCTTGTTCCACTTGGGGTATATGTGGTATTAACTCTTTCTGGCCACTAGGGGACCACTTCGTACTTTGCACATTGCCTTGAACCACTTTATACCATACTGCTGATAGAGTAAAGAAGACCACAGGATGTTAATTATGTCAGGGTCCTGTGACATCTCTTGACTATACAGCACATGCCAGTAATTGATTATATGATACTGTTGTCTAGTTGCTTCAAGTGTCTTAGTTTGGTTTGTTCCAACTCATGGACTTCTTAGATGTGTCTGAAATATTTGGGACATCCAGCCAAATGCCTGGGCAGAGCTGGGCACTGAGGAAGAATTGGATCCATATTTTTTTCTGTGTTTGATTTGAATAATATCCCTATCTGGGAACTCCCCTAGCTCTTCCCTAAATATTGAACTCTGATTTCAGGTAATAATTTGAGTTTGTAAATAACAAAAAAATAATAATAATAATTACAATTATCACATACCTACTAGGGACCAAGTGCTGTGTATTTATATCTAAACATATTTTTCTAATACTACAATGCTCCCAAGAAAGAGTTGTTTTCTCATATTAAAGATGAAAAAACTGAAAATTTGGAAGAATTTCTCACCAAAGGTCTAAGACTAAACAGATGGGCCAAAGATGAAATTTCTTTTTTTTTTTTTTTTTTTAGTTTTTTAATGTTTTATTTATTTCTGAGAGAGAGAGAGACAGCGTGAGCAGGGGAGGGTCAGAGAGAGAAGGAGATACAGAATCTGAAACAAACTCCAGGCTCTGAGCTGGCAGTCAGCAGAGAGCCCGACGAACAGTGAGATCATTACCTGAGCCAAAGTCAGATGCCTAACTGACTGAGCCACCCAGGCACCCCCAAAGATGAAATTTTCAAAGTTGATATGATTTTGCTTGTCCCACAACAGGAAGGGAGAAAAGACAACTAGTCACATGGCTCTTGTCATGATGTCCATGAATCCTAGTGTCCAAGCAGAAACACACAAAATTGTCTCACTGAGAAATTTCTACGGACTCTGTACAAAAAGTTGCTATGGACTCTGTCTACACCGTGACATCTGCCTCACGAGCCCCCACACATCCTTCCTCATCACCTACTGAGGGGGGAATTCAGGCTGTCATCCTGGAAAGCAGCTCTGTGTCACCTTAGACAAAGAGGTACCAAGGCACGTGTGGAATGCTAAGGCATTAGCACCCTCAAAAATCTCATTGCCTGACATTACTTGATGTGGATATTGGACATTTTGTTTGATTGTTTTTAATTCTATTAATTTTATTATAATTTTATATAGCTTTTATCTAAAGTGTGATAGATAGATAGATAGATAGATAGATAGATAGATAGATAGATAGATAAAAGACAGATAGATAGAGACTACTTCAAGGCTTGTGCCACATGTCTACCAGGGAACTTCATGTGAAAATTCTGAAGCAAGCACACCCACTAACCTCGAGTATTAGACTGTCATTATACTAACTATATTGTGACTTTTTAAGATTTACCATAAAGCTATGAAAGGACAGGACCATATCTTATTCATCTCTGAATTCTCAGTCTTCAGCATACTTCCTGGCACATACTTCCTGACACACAGCAACTTAAAAAGAGAAAAAAAATGAGCCACCATCTATCACCCAAATGCCATTTCATTTCCAGTGGAAAATCCGATGCCTTCCTCTGAAATTGCCAGTGAGGCCGCTAGCTACAATTCCTTCTTGAAAATACTTGCCTACATCAACTTCTGTGCCCTGCATGGGGCATCTGCTCTTTTACCTCTGCCCTGAGATTGACCCCAATTGCCTCTCCACAGAGGTTTTATATCCTAGCAACACAAACACAAACCATTAAAATTGAATATTAGATATCCCTGGGCTGAGCAGCACTGCAAGCGATGTTGCCGTGTATCCCTGTCATCAGTTCTCTCTTGTCTACTCTCTGTTCTGTCCACTCGAAGTGTCTATTCATTTCTAGTAGACAGGATTTGAGCTATTTCTTTTGTTTCCTTTTGTCCAGCTATTCTAGGTGCTAAGGTATCACCTGCCATCCTAAGGGATGTACAGAATTATTTTCAGATATCAAAGTCTTTGCCAACTCTTAAGATGAAATATAATTTTTAACCTCACAATGCAGAGAAGGAATGAAGGAAAGAAGGGAGTGGGAAGAGAGAGAGGGAAATGAGGAGAGCAGAGTGGGGAGAGGACTGTGGAAGCCGCTTACAGCCTGTGGCTGTTGTGTAAGTATGCAGGGAAATTGTGTTTCAGTCTCAAAACTACGATCAGCCTCTTACTAAAGCATATAACTTACTTGGGGAACACGCTTTCTTTCCTTCTGTCCCTGACTCCTGCTCTTCTCTTTTTAATGACACGGGATCAACATAAACAGCACATATTTAAAGTACACAATTGGATTTTTCAACATATGTAGACACCCACAAAACTGTCATCGCAATCAACAGAATGAATGTATCCACCATCCCAACACCTGCTCAGCCACTTTGTAAAACCATTATACCTTCCCCAGCCCCTGCCCCTTCCCCTGTTCTCAAGAAATCACTCATCTGCTTTCTGTCACTATAAATTAGTTTGCATTCTCTAGGATTTCATATCAATGAGATCGTATAGCATTTATTCTTTTTTCAGTCAACATAATTATTCTGAGATCCATCATGTTTTCCATATGTAAATAGTTCACTATTGTTCTTTGCTGTGGAATTCCGTTGTATGCATATATCAATATTTGTTCATCTATTCATGAATCCTGAGGTTATTTCCAGTTTGGCCATTACAAATAAGACCAATAAGAATATGATATGTTTTCATTTTTCATGGGTAAATATCTAAAAGTGGAATGGCTGGATCGTATGATAGGTATGCATTTAACATTTTAAGAAAACCCTGCACTGTTTTCTGAAGTGGTTGTACCATTTTAGGTCCCCGCCAGCCCTGTGTGAGAGTTCTAGTTCCTCTGCATCCTTGTCTACATTAAGTCTGGCCAGTCTTTGAAATTTTAGCCATTCTAATAGTTGTGTAATGGCATCTTGTGGTGCTTTTAACTTGTAGTTCCCTCACGTCTAATGTTGTTCAACATCTTTTAGATGCTTATATGCCATCCATGTATCTTCTTTGGTAAGCTGTATGTTCAGATCTTTGCCCATTTTTAATTGGAGTTTTTGTTTTCTTATTATTGGATTTTAAAGTACTTTATTTATCCTAGATTTAATTCTTTAACAGATAAAAGCTTTGCAAATATTTTCCCCCAGTCTATGGCTAGTCATTTCATTTACTTAACAGGGTCTTTTAAAGGGCAGTTGAGTGGCTCAGTCAGTTAGGCATCCAACTCTGGATTTTGGCTCAGGCCATGATCTCACAGTCATGAGGTCGAGCCCCACTTTGGACTGCACACTAAGTGTGGTGCCTGTCCAAGGGTCTCTCTCTCCCTCTCCCTCTGCCCCTCTCCTGCTCACCTCCTTAGTGAAATAATGAAATGAAATGAAATGAAATGAAATGAAATGATGAAAGGCAGAAGTTTTTAATTTTAAAGAAGTATAAATTATCAATTCATTCTATTATGAATCCTCCTTTTTTTGGAAATATATAAGAAATCTTTACCAACACCAAGATCACAAAACTTTTCTCCTTTGTTTTCTTCCAGAAGTTCTACTATTTTATATTTTATGGTTAGTTTTATCATCCATTTGACTTATTATTTTTTTTTTGTATATGGTAAGAAGTATTTTTTGTGTATAGGTCGAAGTTCATTTTTTTTGTTTATGGATATCCAGGCTTTTTGCTGACAAGAATAGTTTTTCTCCTCTGAATTGGCCTTATGCCTTTGTCAAAAATCAGTTGTCCATTGACCCTCTAATTTGTTTCATTGTTCTGCTGTCTATGTTGATACTAATACCACACTATCATAATTTCTGTATCTTTTTAAGTCTTAATATTGATAGTGTTAGCCCACCAACTTTGTTCTTCTTTTTCCCATAAGTATTAAGATCAACTTGTCAATATTTACCCCCAAAAAATCACTATGATTTTGCTTGGAATTGCATCAAATTATAGATCAGTTTTGGTAGGACTAATAGCTAAACAATATTAACTCTTTCAACATATGAAGAGCACATCTTTTTATTTATTTATATCTCCCTTATTTCTCCCAACAGTATTTCATTGTTTTTGTGCACAGGTCTTTCATATATTTTGTCAGATTTATCTTTAAGTATTTTATATTTTTCATGTTATACTGTAATATATGAGACTTTTTTTTAATGTTTTATTTATTTCTAGGAGAGAGAGAGAGAGAGACAGCGTGAGCAGGGGAGGGTCAGAGAGAGAGGGAGTCACAGACTGAAACAGGCTCCAGGCTCCGAGCTGGCAGTCAGCACAGAGCCCGACGCGGGGCTCGAACCCACGAACCGAGAGATCATGACCTAAGCGAAAGTTGGACGCTTAACCGACTAAGCCACCCAGGCACCCCTACATGAGACATTTTTAATGCTCAATTGTAAGAGTCTATTGTTAGAATGTTCAAATACATTTGCACTTTTGACCTCATAAAATGAATTGGGAAGTAATCTCTCCATTTCAAAGGGAAAAAACATACATGCACAGTATTCTGATATTTGGAGCTATAAAAATCCAATCCTCCATGTTTAAAAGGAGTTATTTGTGATCTCCTTTTCTTTTACATATTTCTCATATGATATGCTTTCCAGACTCTGAACTTTAAACTCCTCATCCTGAAAAGTGACAAACTTCTACTCTCCTTCTTAAAAATGGGACTCTGAGAAGGATACAGCCTAATAACATTTTCTTAGCACTTTATTGAACAGTAGGACTTTCACATCCATTAGTCTTGTTCCTTAACTTTTATTAATGCAGCCAAAGATGGCTTTACTACAAACTAAATCCTTTTCCGTCATCACTGCCATAAAGCCATGTTATTATGTCAACCAGAGTCAAAAGAAGCCTCAAATGAGGGTAAAATTTACTGTGCCCTTATCCAAATAGAGAAAGATTCTTCTTAAAACACACATACAGGACAGATCTAAGAGATGCAAACTTCTTACCTTTTGGCTGGTGACAACCAAATATTAAAAGAAAATAAATCTATGAATACAAAGAAAGCCTTTTGTTGAGAAGTCTTCCAAGGTGGCCTTTATAAGTAACCTTATAAAACAAGTTACTGGCCAAAGACCAGATCTTGGCATCATGACTGTGGCAATCACAACTATGGTTATGGCACCAGCAGAACAATTCTTACCTCTTGTTTATATGAGTCTTTTGATTTAAAACAATTATATGTGTTACTTATACTTTGACTTAAGTAAAAAAAAAAAAAAAAAAAAAAGACTGACTTGATATGAAAGAGACTCTTATTCAGTGTGTCAAGAGTAGCAAACTTTATCTTGAGATGATTGGTAGTAACTGTCTCCTAATTACAGGCTGTATGCCAATAAGACATACAGCAGCTAAGATTAGAAATTCAGAGTTAACTTTTATCTCAAATTTATTGACCTTTTGGTAGACAATGAGCTCTAAAGAAATTTGGCAGAATATTTGGTAAATAATAGATAATGTATAAGTGTTTGCTACATAAATGAGTAAGTAAATAACATAACAACAACAAATGACACAATGAATGAATGGATCCTGTCATCATGCAGGATAAAGAATAAAGAAACAGATGGTACCATCAAATTAGGGCAATTCAAGGAGGGTTTATATACAAAGCAGCAATTACAAAGACATGAGTAAGCTAGAGAGGAAACACGAAGGGTGGTGCAGGAGTCCTGGGAGAACACTAGTAGAGCTGTTGCCACTTCCAGACCCAAAAAAGAGAGAGAAGGCCTGGAAGCCTGTTGATGCAATCTGTACAGCTCAGCCTACCAAAGCAGAGTGGGGAGAAGAAGGGTGGAGAGAGGATCTCAAGGAATGAGCAGAGGCTATTCAGTACAAACAGGCTGTGAACCAGACCTAACAGCAATCAGTTCTAGAAAAGGGATGCTGCCAATGCAGCAGGTTGATCTCCAAGCTGTGGAAGGAGTGTCTAGGGGCGCCTGGGTGGCTTAGTCAGTTAAGCGTCTGACTTTCGCTTAGGTCATGATCTCACGGTTCGTGGGTTTGAGCCCCGCGTCAGGCTCTGTGCTGACTGCCAGCTCAAAGCCTGGAGCCTATTTCAGGCTGTGACTCCCTCTCTCTCTGACCCTCCTCTGCTCACGCTGTCTCTCTCTCTCTCTCTCTCCTAGAAGTAAATAAAACATTTAAAAAAAAGGAAGGAGTGTCTAAATAAGTTGATATGAACAGGGATAAAAGAAAGCATAACTCAAATGGTGTCTGGAGCACAAGTACACCAAAATGGTTAATAATAACCCCCTCAGAAAAATGTCTGACCTCAAATTTACCAAAGACCAGTTATTAAGCAGGTCGACTTCAGGGATTTGATACCTTTCCTTTGATAGCAACCAGGAGGTGGTAGAGACCAATAAAGGGAGTGTTAAAAATGGTCCTGAGTTGGTGTACTGTTAATCGTGTTGGTATACTCTTGGTTAATTTTAAACTAAAAACAAAATAAATTCTTTCTAAGCCTAACTTCTTATATCATTGTCAAAGCGAAAATTCTGAACTAAAAAAAAGAACATAAGAGTCCACTTATGTACTGGTATCCAAAATCGAAGTCTCCTCCAGGCAAATTTACTATTATGATTTAATATCAGACAGGCAGTGGCCTCTAATCTCTCGGCTCATGCCTTTCCCCTTTTACTCATGTTAGTTGAGTGATAAATGATGTAGAATTTCTGAAAGACAGAGAGAGAAAATTATGTCCAATATAAAAAGTGGTTGAAAAAGCTGATTACAGAGTCATTAGCCCCTGTGGGCTCATTTTATTGCTATAA
The DNA here is from genome assembly GCF_003009895.1 of Hyaena hyaena. Lineage (NCBI taxonomy): Eukaryota > Metazoa > Chordata > Mammalia > Carnivora > Hyaenidae > Hyaena > Hyaena hyaena. Next base: position 369,863 of record NW_024081247.1, on the reverse strand, counting down.
AGTCATCATTCAAGTAGACATATATTTAGCTTCTGTGGCCTTCGTTTGTGGTAAGCAAAATAACCTCAGACAAATAAAAGGAGCCCAAGTTCAAACTTCCTATTTTTACTGATGTGACAACCAATTTGCTAAATTAGAAAAGCCCAGAGCAGAAGCAGGGGAATGTCATCAGTTTGTGTCCCTTGTACTGAGTGCTGCTCAGACTGCATCTGGGGACAGGATTACTCCTAGATCATGTATTCTGTTTGGAACACTTGGAACCCAACATGTGGCCAGAAAAAGGTACCAAGGATGGTGAGCAACTTACACGCAGCTTGACACTGAGATATTTAGCCTAGGAAGTAGAAGCCTAAATGGAACAAAAAGTCTTCTGATTTAAGTTTTGGGCTGACTGTGGAAAACAGATTGATTTATTCTCCAGCTAGTTCAAGTAAGTTATGGAAAAACACTTCCAGTTCAAGGTGAAACATTTATTCATTCATTCACTCATTCAATATTTATGGATCAAACATAATTTTCTATTATTGTGCTAGGTTCTAAAGGCTACAGAAGAATTTATCAGCAAACATTGATTTTAAAACTTGTGAACTCTATATTATTTGTGGACCTGTAATTACATACAGTCTGTGAGTGGTAGTATAGAAAGTAAAATGTTTGCGTTCTTTATTTTGATGTGCACATGAATCACCTGGGACTCTGATAATCCGCAGGTTCCAATGCAGTAGAGCTGGGCTGGCGCCTGAAATTGTGCATTTCCAACAAGTTCCCAGTTGATCCAGAAGCCGCTGGTCTGCGGGCCATTCTTTGATTTAGCACAGAATTAAGGACACAGCCACTCCTATATTCCCTGATTTTAGTGAGGATCAGCAGATCTGTTTTTGTTTTTGTTTTTGTTTTTAATCAGAAAACTTTTATTTTAAAATGTAGAACGTCTTTTTTTTTTCAAATAGTTTATTGTCAAATTAGTTTCCACATAACACCCAGTGCTCATCCCCACAAGTGTCCTCCTCTATGCCCATCCCCCCTCCCCCCACATCCATCAGTCCTCAGTTTTTGTCAGCATTCAAGAGTCTCTCATGGTTTGCCTCTCTCCCTTTCCCCCACCATTTCCCCCCTTCTTCTCCCCCTTGTTCCTCAGTTAAGTTCCTCCTAACCCTCCTATACGTGCAAACATGTGATATTTGTCCTTCTCTGCCTGACTTATTTCGCTCAGCATAACACCCTCAAGGTCCATCCATGTTGCTACACATGGCCAGATTTCATTGTTTCTCATTGCCATGTAGTA